>NC_135416.1:15137500-15147500 GCF_051991245.1 Festucalex cinctus
CTTTTTTTTGTGGGACGCTAGTGTGAATATAAGTGTGCATGGTTGTCTGTCGTTAGTCTGCCTTTTGCCCACAGTCAACTTGGAATAGAATTCAGATTCCCTGCAACCCTGAATATAAGTAATTGGAAATGGCTGAATGGATTATACTGCATATTTTATTGCATATAATGTTGATATACTACTTAATTGAATCGGGGTGGACGGATGAAGCAAAAAACAAACTCAACATCTCAGTTACCACGCTAAACCATTAAAATGTTATAGTTTTCTGTTTATGAAATGTGATTTTTTTATTCCCCCCCCCCCTCGGTTTCAAAAGTCCTCCCAGGCATTGATATCGTACTTTGAAAGTTCAACAAGAAAAACTTTTGATTAAAGTGTGTGTTTATTGGGATTCAAGCAGTAATGTTTTCAGACATTCTTCACATAAACCACTTTATATATTTTTGTAAAAACATTTCACCGAATAAAGAAAAAATATGTTTGAATATAAAGCTATCCCACTGATCAGTAAAATCACGCTCTTGAACTTGTCATAGGAAAATAATTCCCAAGGTTTTTATGAATGAATGAATGAATGAATGAATGAATGAATGAATGAATGAATGAATGAATGAATTTCATTACCATAAATACAACATCCTTTTCAACAAATCAATGAATAAACTGAAATGCATTGTGTAGGTGAAACACATCACTTTCTTGTCGGAGGTAATACCGCATAATTGTGCCGCATAATTTCCGCATGTTTCATTATACTGCACATTTGAACGCAATCATACCAAGGCTCTTATCAAACTCTGATGTATTCTTATTTCCAAATGTAGAGCTAGAAATAACCTGTTTCTGGATCAAATTGTCACCTTCACTTACCATTTAAAACAGGGGTGTCCAAACTACAGCCCGGGGGCCATTTGTGGCCCACCGTCCATTTTTTTAGTGGCCCGCGACTTATGCTAAAAAAGGCATTTGACTCAGTTCAAATAAAATAAAAACAAAACTGTTTGGAGATGGTCAAAGTAAGAAGGGAGGGTGTAAAAAAACACAGGTACTATTAAAGGTTATTTTAGTTAACTAAAACTAACGAAATAAACTAAAATTCAAAAAAACAATTTCGTTGACGAAGTAAAATAAAAACAAAAATTATTGTTAAAAAACGAAAACTAGCCTAACTAAAATTACATTTTATGTTTACAAAACTGACTAAAACTATAATTATAGCAAAAATGCCCTTCGTTTTAGTCTTTGTTGTGATTTTTTGTAGATTTGTTTTAATATCAACTGGAATAATGACGTTTGAAAGTATGTCACACAGAAGTGACATCATCTAGCAACAGCCAATAGAAAAGCACCTTCAGATGACGTCACTCCCATGCTGGTTTTTTAAATATTGCGCACAAGTAATACACATTTAAAAAAAAAAATAATACTTCTACTGAAACTAACTAAAACTAAAATAAAACTAAGCATTTATTAAAGAACTAAAACTAATAAAAACTAACAGAACCAGCCTGAAAACTAATAAAAATTAACTAAAATTAAAAATTCCAAAACTATAATAACCTTAGTGCCATATTACAAATAAAATGGTTTATATACTGTAGCATTTTTCTAAATATGCAAAAGCACAAATAAATTATTTGTACAATTTTTAGGACTAAACACAGTTTCTCTTCATAACATTATGTGGCCCTTGTGTCCTTCTGACTTTCTGGATGTGGCCCTCAAATGAAAGAATTTGGACACCCCTGATTTAAAAATTAGCCAGGAAGCATTTTGACTAACATTTTAAAAGTGTGGAGGAAAAAAAATGGGAACGTTAAATTGTAAAAACAAGAACACACTCAATCGTAAAATGTAATGACAGTTGTCACAAATGGAGCTCACGAATCTCACTTTTTGGCATATCATATCAGTTGTTCACAGAGCGTGAAAAGAAATTAACTTCTGTGAATAATAAAGTCTATAAAAGAGAGAAAAATAGTCAAAAACTCAACTTTTGTGTGACTACAGAGACACGTTGCTCCGAAAAAGTCTGGTAGAATCCCAAATATTGATACTTGGGGGCATTTGACTTTATAGTGTTCGATGCATATTGCATTTACTTGAGCTACTGCATTGCTATCTGGTTCTTTATATTCATATACAGTAGGTCTAGCAGTGTAAACAACTAGTACAACTACAATCTGCCATACTCGGTACAGAACACAAATCACTGCTATGTCATATCAATCTGTCATGCTCATCACACTGCTTAATACCCCCTTAATTCTTAACATTTTACCTTACAGAACACAGCCAACAGTGTTTGTGAATATTCATGAAATGTAACGTTTTTGACAGAGAAGGAAATGGCAAGCATATCAGCCTGACTTATTCCACAAATGCTGAAATGAATCCATAGATAAGCTCTGACACATTTGAATAAGTCATCAGGATGGTTAGTTTGCAAATCCACTCATAGCTTGAAGCATTTGACAAGCTAATGAGTGCAATCTGTTTGGCTGTTCAAGGTGTTTTCGCCACTATTTACATGACTTGATATGGTGTACATATGCACTATTGCAGTCTTTAATATGTTTTAGTATATTCTGCATGAGCTTGTTGCTAGTATGTGATGCATGCTCAACATCACAAAAAAAAAAAAACACACAAAAAAAAAAAAAAACACAAGAACCTTTACTCTGTAGTTCCGTTTCTCAAGGCAAGAATTTGGCTGACATTTGCATTTGAGTTGGTGATCACTGATGCATGATAACCTCGAGGGTCATTGCCAAAGCCTAACCAAGAGCGAATTTGCTGCTTTGACCTACATTTCATGTTTTATTCATGAATTCTATATATTTTAAGTTTAAAAGAAAAAGTGCATTTAATACTTCAAAACTTCATCTTCATAAGATCACAACCTATTGGAATGTTAATATTCACTTTCATTTATAGATGCAGTAGATACATTTGCATTCAAAATACGGGCACAACAGGCAGGTAATATCGAACTAACAAGCGTGTGATATTAGATTATTATATTCTATGCAATGTTATATATAGAAACAGTCAATACAGTCCAGAGCAATCCGCTTTGTGAGTCAATTTATGAGATTCTCCGATTTTGACTTAGCATACATTAGGGCCTATTCACTAAAGGTTTGCGTCGCCTTTGCACCGCGCGAACCGGCAAAAATGGAGCAATCTGCGAGCGCCTAATTCACTAAACACGCGCAGATGAGGAAATCCGTCACTAAGTGCACTGCCGAACAGATTGCGTCACGGTGCGCCGGTGTTATTTGCGCGTATGTAAATTAGGTAATTTGCATACATTTGACGCAAGATATGCCCACCCCAATGCAAATGAGAATCATTGATATGCAGCGTCTAATTCACTAACGCCAGCGCAAATAGCCACATCGAGTTTGCAAATAACGTTTTTGGAAAGCATGTATTAACCTGACGCAACCTTGATCCCTGGATCATGGCAGCAGTGCGTGCCATTTGCAGCACAACATCCACGGCAGATCACGCAGAGAGGAGAGAGAGAGCGGGGGAAATATTTCCGTGTTAGGTTAGGACACATCATGTAACCCGGGCTCATCGGAAATGGCAAGGAGGCATTTTATGTTCATTTTTACGTGCCAGATGCATACTGTACGCCCACGCCAACCTCTGAAAATATATTTTTGAAACACGATCGCAGCAATAATTTATACTTTATGAATGTATGACGTCATTGTCGTCCTCTCTGCTCTGTACAGCTTAATGGCACTCTAAACGTTTATCTCGGTCCAACCTCGCTTTCTGATAATGTCATCTTTCTCGCAACTGTTACTATAACAACCATGTTCTTGGTGCAAATCCATTGCCATGTGTGGTAAATCAGGTGCAAATTTGCTCCTAGCTGTCAGTTTTGTGGCCGTGTTTGCGCCGGTATATGATTAGAGCAATATCCTTAGTGAATAGGTGGGTAACTGGGCGCAGACTATGTGTGCAGTTGTGGTGCAATATTTCACGCTATTACCGGACGCAGCGCATTCTTAGTGAATATGCCCCATAGTTTGGGGTCCTGAAGTAATTTGTTTGGGTTTGGTTTGCTGCCAAGTCTTCAAACTTGTAATGGCCACATATCTGAATAGAAGACGTTATATGGCAGTGCGCTGTAGCTGTCGGGCTAAGTGACGTGCCTGCATAGCAGCCACATTATCAAAGGCAATGCATAGACATTGAAAATAAGTCATATATTGCTCATTTCTCAGTAGGGATGTAACAATGACCCTTCCTGTATGTATTAATACATAGAGCATCACAAATTTTCATTGGCCAATGTAAAGATAAAGAAAACACATTTGTTTATCAAATGGATTTCAGGCGGCTAATATCACTGTGGTCGTAAAATGTAATACTTATGACTTAAGTCCAAATGCCCCACTAACCTTTTGCCTTTGATAGTTTTAAATGTGCCTCACGTTAGGTGTCTGCTCAGTCAAGCAGTCAAAACAGGAAGGAGAATCCGAAAAACAATAAAACAGACACAGAACGAGTGAAAGGCAGCTTAAATTTAAAAAATGTTTCATTAAACATGTTGAAAGATTATTTTTTTTGTCTAGCTAGCTTAAAGGCATGTTTACATGAGTGAGAATGGCAACACTTATTAAGAAATCAAAGTAAATGTAGGAGGATCACAGATTGCCAAACCACAGTAAATACAATTTTAATTAGAGTTCATTATTGCCTGTTTGGCAGGATAACTTGTCTTTTTTTGCATGATTCATACTTCAGACTTGTATTTGTGTTTTGAATCCTCAAGCCGTCTGAAGTTCTTCTCGCATAATATTCCTTTATAGCTCCAAACACTAATTTAAAGCCCTGAATTAAAAATTCCAGCATAGCCAAGCCATATAACTTTATTATGGCCTTAATGCTTTAACGCACGGTAGTAAAAGAAAAGTTACTTGGCGACCATTTTAATGCCCCCTTTCATTTAATTACAAAATAGAAATTGGTCAACAGAATTATTCGGATAGTGTTCATCGTAATTTTAAATTTGAGAATTTTTGCAGTGATGACTTTATTTAGGACATCTATGGTGTAAGATGGGGGAAAAAAAGTGAGCAGTTACATTGGGTTGATGAATCAAGATTGATTTACAAGATGAGCATGACTCAATTGTGCTTTAATTGTTCTCCTTTTGTTTATTTCATCTTTTTGCACTTGCAAGGCAATACAAGGCTAGGCAACTTTATTTATATTGCACATTTAATACGTTATTTTTGTCTTTTTAAACATGAGCAAATTGAAGGCGGCAAACTGAGGCTCAACACAATCCCCACTGTGTATTGTGTGCAAACCTTAACTCCATTTATCTCCAAACATAATATATTTATCCATTTTCCCACTGTCAAGGATTTCCAGCTTTTCTGAAAATCTTTTATCCACCCTCAAGAAATAAGTGATGTGAATAAAACACACATCCTTCAAAATGTGCTGACCTGTTCCAATGCAAGGAAAGCCGCTCTCGGAGCTATGTTATGTGATGGAGCTGAGCAGCCAAACGCTATTCGCTGCATGTATGAGACAGCACATCTCCAATTTAAAGCAACCTCTCTTTCTCCATCTAACTTAAAAGTCCTTTATTCCCCTCGCTTTCATTCCCCCGCCATGATGTCTCTCAACGTCTCTTCAAACCTTTGCATACATTTGTAGCACTGGCACACTTCACTTTAGGATGAGTCGAGTTTTCACAGCACAGACCTTGCTTGCTTACTTTCTCAAAGTTGCCAGATACTTTAAAAAGAAAAGCAAGTGACGGAGGCTAATAAAGTTTGATTGAGACTGGCAGGTCACTCTTGGTATCCTAATTGGCCCACTTAATAGCCTGGGAGCCAAGCAGTAGGTGGTGGTGGGTGGAGGTCACTTCTCACCTGCTTGTGTGTTTGTCCAATGTTTAACAAAATGCAAACTTGTGATTTATTTTTTGATGCTAAAATCCTAAACCTAGCAAAATACTTTAATTGCTCGTGATGTCCCATTTCACCGTGCACCAACGAAATAAAACAAACAATCATGTAAGGGCTGTTAAAAATCATGAAGAAGCATTCAGAACAATTACAAACACAATTTTATGTATTATGTGCACCAACACTTGCTCACCATCTCTCTGCTTTACTTTTAGTTTGTTCCATGCTTGTATTACAGTATAAATCTGTTGAGCAAGGTTCTAGAGATGTGCATTTTATTTCCTGAAAGCATGACTGTGGATGTTGTGATAATCAACAACTTCTCAGTCGTGTTGTTTGCTTGCTATGGTGTGCAAATGATGGATATAATTGACATTGACTAGAAGAATCTAAGGTTTGAAAGACAGATTATTTAATTGGGTGCATTCTCTGAATTGTGAGCCTGTTTGCATGATTAAGTAGATGGTGTCTTTTGAGTGTCTTTTACCACACTGGAACTCGCCCTGACATATATGTGTTATGATTACTTAACTACATCACTCCCAGCCATTTTCAGTGATGTAACCCATTCGCTCCTGGCTGTTTTTGCAAGGCCCACAATATATTTTGTTCTATTGCTATAAAAACATGGAACCTACCAAAAGAAAGGTTAGCGTCTCTTCTTTCATCAGGCAAACAATGTACATTTGTATCTGTTTCCATTCTGCAGCAATTAGCATTAAATATAGCTAAGTTAAATCAATATTCACATTCCTGGTGAAAACATGGACAAAAAGAGCTTATTGCAACATGGCCCTGGCTGATCTCTTATACTATGCTGCCATCTGCTGGCCGTTTTTTGTAATAACTAGAATTGCTTTAAGTCACCCCTTTACGTAACAAGCTGCATCAAAGCCTTCTGTATGCTCTTGCATTAAAAAAAAAAAAAAAAAAACTTCTCTATGCTCTTGCATAATAAAACAAAAAATGTGTAAATGCATTTTGGGAGTGAAGGACAAAGTATTAAAAAACATGTTTACACCTTTTTGGGTTCGAATGAGTTAATGTGAAGAGGAAGTGACAATTGACAATTGTGATTGGCTGGCAACCACTCCAGGGTGTCCCCAGCCTACTGCCCAGAGCCGGCTGAGATAGGCTCCAGCACCCCCCGCGACCCTCGTGCGGAATAAGCGGTCAAGAAAATGGATGGATGGATGGAAGATCTTATTAGATCATACTCAATGCGCCCACCAACTGCACACAATGTATGAGCATCTTTAAGGCCGAGTGAATATTTTTCTGCGCATTGTGGTTCAGATTTCACATTTTTTCAAGGGTCACCGAAGCTAAACCCTCACGCTTAAATGCTTGTGTCGGAAGCTTTACATGGGAATCATCCACATGGTACATTATGTACGCTTGAAACGTTGTTCAATCTTTGACTCCGAGCCCATTTTCTTTTCCGCTTTCTTAGGCTCAGAAACGGTGGAGGTCCAGTGTCAGAGGTTTGAGGTGAAGAGTGCCGATGGAGAGAGAGTTCTGTTCTCTGCAGATGAAGAGGAGATCAGCATCGGCACTGAGAAACTCAGAGTGACAGGTGATCGCATCCTTCAAGCTGGAATGTCTCCGTTGTTCTTTTTATCAGCAGCACATAAATACACAAAATGCACACATGCCAAGGTAATCTATTCAAATACAAATTAAACTTTCATCCACATGCTGATCCTGATAATTGGAGAGCGATTAGCTCCATTAGAAGTGAGTGTCCTATCCAGAAAGAAATGCAATTACAAGAACACTTAAACACAAAGACACAAAGAATGTTTTAGTCTTTTATTGACCTAAAATATGTCTCTTGTTATGCTTCACAGGGTCAGAAGGAGTTGTGTTTAGCCATTCCGTGCAGACGTCACACGTGAGAGCAGAACCCTTCCAGGATTTAAAGTAAGTACTTTGTTGTATATAAGCCAAAAGACGTATATATGATCAGTGATGCCGAATTTGCTTTTCAAAGTAACTAGTAGTCTAACGCCTTACTTTATTCTACAAAGTAGTCTGATTAAAGTTACTGTCCAGAGATTCAATGCGTTACTCCACATTTTCATGAAGAAGGCAAAATATCTCACTGTTGTAACAGCCACAAACTGCCGCCGCTAACTACGAAGATGAAGCGGAAGTCATTGATCACCACACTGAATTCAGCCATGGTCTGGTCGTGAATGCTTTGCAGATTCAAAACAAAAGTGATGATACTTTTACTAGTAGTTTTATTAACCAACAGGCACACAATGCAACAAAAAAAACTGTACTGTATTTTCCGCACTATAAGGCGCACCTAAAAGCCTTCATTTTTTTCAAAAGCTGACCATGCGCCTTATATATGGATCAATATTGAGCCGCAACAGGTCTCGCTGTCAAGACGCTATCATGACCCTGCACGATCGGTGCATGCGCAGAAGATCCCGCCATCTTGGTTCGCGAACTAATACAAATACTTTAGCTCAGAAAAATAATAAAACAGCTGTTTATTCATTTTGGGAGTGAATGGAGTTGTCAGAAAGCTGGTTTGTAATCTATTCGTAAAGTTTGACTGACCTATCTGACTGTTTTGTTGACATTCCCTTTAGCGCAGCACCATCTAATGGATGCATAACGTAACCCCAGCCTTTACTGTAGCGCCTTATATATGAAAAAAGTTTTAAAATGTCATTCATTGAATGTGCGCCTTATAATCCAGTGCGCCTTATATATGGAAAAAGTTTTGCAATTGTCATTCATTGGAGGTGCGGCTTATAATCCAGTGCGCCTTATATATGGAAAAAGTTTTGCAATTGTCATTCATTGGAGGTGCGGCTTATAATCCAGTGCGCCTACATATGGAAAAAGTTTTAAAATTGTCATTCATTGAAGGTGCGGCTTATAATGTGGTGCACCTTATAGTGCGGAAAATACGGTACATTATGGACCATAAAAGTGGTAAAAAATAATTTATTTCCATCCTCAACTGGTCCGTGAAGCATTATGGGATGAGGTCGTCTCCACCCTCTCGCCAGGGGGAGTGACGTCAGACAAGTCACGTTTTCAGCATGCACGAGTCGACTCAAGTGTACACACTGGAATAGTGGAACAAACAATAGAGGAATTAAGGGGATTTTCATTTTCAACCTGGATAGATTTTTATTTTTTGTTTTATAAAAAGTATTTATGTTACAAGAAGTCACGAGAGACTGCCTATTTTGTTTTTCATAAGAAAAAAACTATTTTCATGTTAAAAATGTACTTTCAATAAAGTATTTGGAACTCTGTTTCTACCGCATTATTTTTATGTTATGATGGTGTTATCGGCAGCTGCTGAAAGTAACTAAAAAAGTCACTTTTAATCTAACTTAGTTACTTTTAAAATCAAGTAATCAGTAACGCAATTTAGTTACTTTTAAAACGAAGTAATCAGTAAAGTAACTAAGTTACTTTTTCAAGGTAACTGTGGCAACACTGTCTATGATAGACTGGTCACTCTCCTGCAACCCTGCAATGTATACCTCATCTTTTGTCATTGATTTTCAATGTGTGCACCCCATTAAAACATGTTCATGTTCCTCCGCTAACAAGCTACTGTACTCATAACTTTCTCTCTAAGTAGGCCACAAAGACATTTCATTCTATTCATTTTAATTGACTCGCCATTGTATTCCTTCCCTTTTGTCCATAGTACAGTGTGGAATGATAATTTTGTTTCACTGATGTCATGACCAAATCTTTTTGGTTACTGAAAAAAGCAAAATACAGTATTACAAAAAGAAAAAGAAAAAAAAAACACACACACATAAAATATACTTATGGAAAGTATTTCAACAAGTTTTTTCTATGAAAAAATGTGGATTTTCATGGATGCAAATTATCCAATCTGACTCTGACAACAGTGATACTGTATTTAGTGGCGGGACAAGCAATCACATTACAGTATATTAAATCAATCCGCACAATTAAATTAAATTGGAAGCGTAAAAGAGACCACAAGTCCCAAGCCAGATAACAAGCTCGGTTGTGAGCGAATGCTGCTCACAACGCTCAAT